>NW_027466949.1:1865000-1902500 GCF_046128005.1 Genypterus blacodes
GTATTTCTGCAGTGTATGAGTTTTCTGTCGCCACACTGCAGCCATCAGTCCTAATTGGTTGGTTTTAATCGTCCGTGGAGGAAGCACGTTTGATGGTTCCATAACTACCGTGTTCGTAATGCTCCCGGTGAGGAAGGGAAAAAATCTCTACTTATCCTCGTCTTGAAGTCTAGCTTTGAGCATCTGCTGTCGGAGTGTCATGTCTGAATATAGCAAATGCCCAGGCACGAGGTGGCTGCGTTCTAAACGCCCAATGCTCAAAGGAGTGTCTGTCGTGCCGCGGCTCGGCGTGCCAAATCAGAGCTGGCTAGAAGCTCCCTATAGGCGAACAGATGGCCATTACTATCATTTATAACTTATTAGGGCCTATAATCCTACCTGCGTCAAACACGCCCCAACGCTCAGGGCTGGCTCTCCTCTTTTATTTTTTTAACTTCATTTAAAACACTCCTATCTGCCAGAAAAGTCTTCATCGCAATTTCTCTCTCGGTCTGTCTGTATTTTTAATCTGAAATCAGAGCGGTTGACACATATGGGCAGGGATAATATGATATAGGGTTATCTTTCCTTTAAATCAACAGTCAACAGATTGCCCCTCGATGGTGCAGAGCTGCAAGCTGATATTTCTGGATGGAAACGCGGGCGCAACATGCGGCGTACGGTAATTTTCACCAACTGTAAAGGAGAGTCATACAGAATAATATTTATTTTCATAACATTTCACTGGATGGTCCATATAAGCACAGCAACAATAAACAACTCTCTGTTTGAGACGTATGCATCATATGCTGTGAGCTCCTGTTCTCCGCTGAATGAATGAATGCAGCCACACGGAGGATTTCACAATGCATTAGATTGATCATAACAGCATATTTGTCCTTAATAAAGAGCAGATTCTTTGCCAGAGTGATAATTCATATACTAACAGACATCTGTGCTATAACAAAGTCCTTCTTCCTACTTTGTCAGTCTCTCAGTCTGGCTCCACAGAGGCAATCGTCAGTGATGCCTCACATTCACCACCCAAGCAGGTGTGGGCATTGACGTTTCTGCTGTGAACAGGCTGCATCTGTCATGTGGCAAAGCAGAAATAGCTCCAATCAATGTCCCCCTCGGACAAACACACACACACACACACACACACACACACACACACACACACACACACACACACACACGTACACCCCAGGCATCGCTGTTCCCAGCAAACAAGGATCTGTGGAACAATCATTGTGAAGCACCCTGGCCAGCAGTGGGGGCGATCGATCAGACCGAGCAGAGAGCCAAACGCCGTCGTCTCATCCTACCTGAACTTCTCTGGACGCCGGCGCTTCAAAGCGAGCGCAATCTACAGAGGCCAAAGACTCGGAAACCTTTGACTCCGTGTCACAACTCCCATCTGTCGCCATTTTGCAACAGCTACTTTGTTGCAGCCATTTTGTGTCCCTGCCATTTAGCACTCCATTGAGCTTCAGCTGGGGATGCCAAATGGCGCGTGTGAAAGCCCCCCATCATTTGTGACCGATTGGATGATAGACAAATAGATGGGCAGACACGCGGGCAGACAGAGAGACAGAAGGAAGGCAGATGACTGGCTTTGATGAGCTTTATTGGGATGTGTGCAGAAAGACAGACAGACAACTGCATGTAGGCAAACAGATAGGCAGATAGACAGACAGAAGGCATATATATACGTGTGTGTGCGTGTGTGTGTGTGTGTGTGTGAGTGTGTGTGTGTGTGAGAGAGAGAGACAGAGAGCGGATGTCAGACCAGGTTGTGTGTTCCTGCAGTGGCAGAGATGAGAGAGAGGGAGAACAGGAAGCTGCTCTCCTGGAGACAGATGGACTGCCATGCTGTGGACACACACACACACACACACACACACACACACACACACACAAAGTGACACACAACAGTACAGCCAGCAAGAGAACATATCAGAGCACGACGGCTGAAAACAGAAAAACACACCAACATGCGAGCCTAAACACGCAAAACACATTTGAATACGAATTCTCTCATGAAAGCAACGCAGAAGACGACGCAGAGCGACACAACGCAGAGCGACACAACGCAGAGCGACACAACGCAGAGCGACACAACGCAGAGCGACACAACGCAGCACACAAGATGAAATAAAAGTATAAAATGTGAAATCCTAAATGAATTTGCTGAGATGCTCATTGACAAACGAACACGACGTGCTGACGTTTGTGCCAAGTGTTAATCCTACCAGCCTCAGGTATGTGGTGACAACCTTCTCACACCCAACTCGAGAGCTCTGGCAGATCTAGGCTACACCAGGTTGTCACACAGGATGTGTTGTGTGTGTACACCTACACACACACACACACACACACACACACTCAGTCACTGCCTTTTCACTTTTCTCCCTCTCCCTTTTAAACACAGATACACAGGAAAAAAGGAAGGAACAAGGGAGCGAGGGAGCGAAGACGAGAGAGAGAGAGAGTCTTCACAGACAACGACTCCAGCAGCGACAACAGCAGTATCACACCGTGTGTTTGGGTGTTTCGTGAATGTGTGTGCATGTGTGAGTATCTGTGAGTGTGTGTGTGCGTGTGTGTGTGTTTTAGGTGTGTTTCACAGGATTGCCAACACGTCTCCTCACAGCGAGAGCCCTATAGGAACAGAGACATCTGTGGAGTGAAAGGACGCCAGCTTGCACGGCCGTCCCTGGAGAAAGGAGAGGATGGGAGGAGGCGAGGAGAGGAGAGAGGGGAGGAGGGGAGAGGGGAGGAGAGGAGGCACAGGTAGGAGGAAAGAGAGGAGTCAGCAGGAGTTCCAAACCTTGTCTGCCAGCTGATAATTAGAGAAGTCCTGTTTAGTTTAGACAGAGATGAAAATATTTAATGCGAGCGAGTCCTGGAGTAAACCAAGAGAACAGCAAGGCGACTTCTTTTCCAATGTTTGTTTCCAGGGTTTTCAGAAAGTAAGCAGAGAGGGAAACTGTGTGGAAGCAACATTTGTTACCTTGTTGTTTGAACAGAACAAAATCACATAGGGAGGCTCAAAGGGCTTTACAGTCTGGGTTTCTGACCCGGACCAAAGCTCTCTGAGTAGACGAACCAGACAATCCCTGAAAAAAAAAAAAAAAGCATGAACATGTACGGAACAAAGGAGTTTCCTTTTCCTCCAACAGGGAATAACGGACAGAAGAGACGTAACAATGCAGGAAAATAAGACAAATACAACACTTGAGTCCAGATTCAGTCGTAGAATCTGAAGTGCACAGAGATGTTTGACAGATTCGATCACTTATCTGAGACTGAAAACCTACACATTCCTCCTTAATCTCCATTTTTCTCCTTTCCTGCTGCACACCTGGCCTCTCTACCATCACCTGACAACCTGGCGAGCTACGCAGCAGCGTCTCTGGTCCAGTCTGTGTTATTTCTTCGTGGCTTCTACGCTTCTACGACCCTGAAACATCTTAAAAGCAGAAGCCGTGTTTGCTCAGCTGAGGATCCGATTGAATGGAAGTTGCCACATGAAGTAAACGGCACATTAAAGGGGCCTTGGCAGGGAAAGCACTTTCCCCGAGTGCTCCTGCTGAGCATCGGTGGCGGCGGCGGCGAATCGGCGGATGGATATGGGAGCCGCTGGCCCTCTTCACCAATCCATCCATAACCTTGCAGCCAGGGATTTCCACCGCAAATGGAGTTGATGACAATACAAGCAAATGTCCTCCTTGTGTGTACAAGCGGGCGCACTCGAGCAGATGTGCGCCGCAGACCTTGGGACGGTGAGCCAGGCAACAGGACACAGGTGCACCTGCTCTATGCTCTCCATGAAAGGTCAGCCAAATTCAGAGAGGGATGCAACCCTGCAGCACGCACATGTGTGTGTGTGTGTGTGACAGAGAGAGAGAGAGAGAGAGAGAGAGAAAGAGAGTGTAAACATCTCTTAAGTGCTCTGTCTATTATTCGTACAATTATCACTGCTTCTGTTCTTTTGCTCAAGCTCGTGTTTTTTTTGTTTTTTTCTACAACAATCTTCGCCGCAATCGTTTTTTCTTTTTTCTAAATAGCCATCATCGCCACACGCGGCTCCCCGCTCGCTGCCAAAGTGCATTTCCAGCAATCTGAGCAGGTATACAGGAGAAAACATGTGCAGCCGGACGGATGCCAGAAGAGACAGAAGGTCTGCAATGATGTTTCACTACATAGATTATGCAGATACCACGGTCAGAACTAGGAACAGAGAGAGAGAGAGAGAGAGAGAGAGAGAGTGAGAGAGAGGAACACACACACACACACACACACACAGAAAGAGAGAGAGACGTACAAACAGGAAGAGGACAGACATGGGAGCAAACACAGAGAAATTAAGCAACTGTAACCATGAGAGAGAGAACATGAGAGAGGGGAAAGGATTGGGGGGAGGGTGTGTGTGTGTGTGTGTGTGTGTTTGTGTGTGTGTGCGTGTGTGTGTGTGCAGGCTACAGCTGGCAGAGGGATTCCCAGAGCCAACTGCCAGTGTAGTGGAGCTCCTTAACAACTTCACAGGCCTCTCAGAAAGGAGCTTTAAAGTGGCCACATGGCCTGGCCAGCACAGCAGAGCAGAGCAGCAGGCTTTACTGGGGCTCTGCATACACACACACACACACACACACACACACACATAAACACACACACACATGCACATACGCATACACACGCTCAAACAGGACTCAGCCCACCAGCTGCTGACAGGGACAAGAGTGTCCAGAGAGATAAATCTGTGTGTGCCTGTGTGCATGTGTGTGTGCGTGTGTGTACATACGTTAAGGTACAGTTGCATCAAACATACTAAACTCTGTCCTCTGCAGGTGTGTCAAACTATAATCTGGCTCTTTAAAACCTCAAATCGACAAAATAAATAAAGGTTCAAAACAACAATCGTGTCCGCCTGCAGAGCTGAAACACGTGCAGCTCAGCGCGCGGCTTTGTTTCTCGCCGTTTCATTCCCGCGATAACGCCCAACAAAGCGAAGCCTGATAATCAAATGTTTTCAACGAGTGAAACCTCTTCAGTTTCAAATGACCACCTGATCCTTTAAGTGTCGACGCTTTGGTGTGAAGCAGAAAGTGGCTCGATTATCCTTCGTATCCTTTTTGTGTTTCTAGCTCAACTTTGAGGAGGAAAATGGAGGCAGGGGAGAGGGAGTGGGGGAGTCAGTGGACAAGATGCCATCACACGTCTCTGTGTGTGGCAGGACTACGTCTCTTCTCTTTAATCCCCCCTCTGCCCACCCTCGTCCCCCTGCTAGACGCTCGTCTGTCTCCATCAGCACAGTGTATTTTCCGGGGGTGAGTTCAGCCACAATGGTTCCGCGCTCGGGATCGCGGTCTCTTCTTCTCCCCTGTTTTTTTCCCACCATCACTATGCGAGACCACCTCTATACTAATGGCGGGGCATTAGCATTTCAAGGAGCCTCCATTAAGGAGGGCAAGAAAAGCTGCTCTCGGCGGGGGGAAATCCATTTTGTCCCCGGCTCCAACATCTGCTGCAGCCGTCCCAGCCAGAAGGACGCTCAGATAAAGCCGGAGAGCCCTCTGATTTACTGTAATGACAGACAGGCAGACAGGCAGACAGACAGACGGATAGACAGGCAGAACGGATGACCATATGTGGAAGCGAGGGAGAAAAGGAGAAGACAAAAACAACTTCTGTCTCTCTGTCTGTCTTCTTTTTTTTGTGGTGCTTTCTGTGTGCATGTGTTGGTGGTGGTTGGGGGGGGGGGGGTCATGGGAAAGCAAGGTTGCCAGATAAAAAGGTTGTCGGTCCAAATCCTTTAGACCAAAAGAAGTGCACGGAATAAAGACATTGCAGCGGTACAATGATACAGTGTGATGCCGCAAACCGCACAAGACGCGAACCCTGTCTCTAAAAAGGGGACGTCTGGTCACCTCAGTGTCTGTCTCTAGACTAGTTAGCACTAGCTGGTTAGCACAAGCTACCCAGGTAACCTAAGCTACATCCCATGTCCTTCCCAATGCACATTCTACATATCGCATAATCTTCATCATTTCTCAACTTTCCAGATTCGTCCTCCGTTCTGTTGTCCTCGCGCAGGGACGTCAGGTGTTGGTGATGACAGAGACTCACAGGCTTTAGTCGTCATCTGGTGCCACATAACGGCCAGCACCAAAAAGAGAAGCCGAGTCAAAGAGATAGAGAGACGGAATGAAAGGAGAGAGGCAGACGGACAGAGGGACGCGGGGCCTTGATCCCTGTCCCATCTGTCCTGCTCCTCACAGCTCCCTCTATCTCCTTCATCCCTCCCTCCCCCCCCCACCCCTCCCTCCCTCTATGGTGGTCTGCTGTTTGCTTTGGTCTAAACCTGCTAAGTCCGAACAGCACGGAGGTGAGCTGAAACACATTCTGGCCAGCTGGGGCACCGAGGCTCAGAGCAGACAGACGGACTGACAAACACGTGCAGACTTTTCCAACTGGAAATCAAACTTTAGGTCACAGATTAGGAGAAGGTTTTCGTCACCTTCCCGCCAAGGAGGTTAAGTTTGTTGGTCTTATTCGTCCATCTACCTGAGTTATTGCAGGATATGTTAAGAGGCTATTGATGTTGTTGATTGATGTAGAATTGGCGGAATGTAGAGTGGGCGTGGCTCTTTCATCGAAAAAATGCTGGAACCATAAAATTCTTTGGACCCTTGCTAATCCATCAGGCCCAATGGTATCTAAGTACATTTTCTGCCACCAGAACTGTTTTTTGGGGATAATAGTTGAATCCATAACCGGATAATTGCATCATTGAGAGTCATAATTAGACGACTACTAGCAAAAATATAGTGACAATGTGTGAGTTTGACCTTTTCTCACACCAACAGATAATCACAGCGCAGATATTTGGCGTCCATCTGCGTAATGTGTGCTTGATAACAGCTCTGTCTCAAATTTGGACAGCGCCACAGTAGTTGAAAACATTTCATGACCTCTGGGTTGCCGTGACACAAACGCGGCGCTGCAATGATGGATGCCGAACTCTTGCCACGCACCATAACAACAACAAAAAAAAAAAGCCTCCAGTCCAGCTGATAAACGCTGTATGTTTTATCGTGAATAGTTTGGCCGTCCCTGCGAAAATCCATCTCTGCTCTGCGGCGTCCTCGAGGAGTAAAGATACAGATACAAGGTGTCTGGCGGAGCTTAAGCAGATGGAGGGTATCTGCTGGGGAGAGCTTTTAAAGACAGTTTTCCCACACAAACGCCAAAACATGTCCATCTCCACTCGCCTCTCATTCTCACACTGGCTCCATAATCTTTGTTTCATTTTAATACATAACATTATCTGCTGTTAGGGAGTCGTAATCGCTTCCAAAGAGGCTTTTTCTTTTTTGCTTCAGACGTGTTGGACAACGGTGCAAAGATTTGATATCCGAGAAATATTTAGATGTAAGCGGACATATTTTGAAATTAGTTTGAAATTAGTTTTGCTGCTGGAGGATGTTTGTTGTTTGTTTAAGTTTGAGCTTGGGCCCAAACCACAGGGGGATAAAGCAGTGATGTCATGCGTTGTGTGTCATGTGTCATGTGCTGGTGCGTCAGCAGGTGAGCGAGTGATGTCGCCTGTGTGGGGCGCACCTGGGTGTTTTCACCACAAGAGAGCCGTTACACTTACACAGTCTGTGCGTACGCAAACACAAATCGGTATCCGAATTTTTCAACCAAGTATGTGGATACAAGGAACCACACACACACACACACACACACACACACACACACACACACACCCCTTTGCTGCCACCCTCCTTTAGTGTGACACCTCAGGTCCAGGCTGACTGATGCTTCTACACTGTGTGGTCCAGACGTAAGTCATCTAGCTCTCTGTTTACCAATGGTCTCTCTCTCTCTCTCTCTCTCTCTCTCTCTCTCTCTCTCTCTCTCTCTCTCTCTCTCTCTCTCTGACCGTCACTCCCAACAATTATCTTTGGTGTTACCTCACAGATTGGGCACCTCAGAGTCTGGGGCTCTTGCAGATGAAGCTCGTGTGTTTACAAGAGCTGGACTGGCCGCGCTTGTGTGTGTGTCAGACAGAGAGCGAGAGAGAGAGAGAGAGAGAGAGAGAGAGAGAGAGCGAGAGAGAGAGATGTTTGAGCAGAAGGCTAGCTTTTTCTTCTTCAACACTTTAAAAGGAAGGCTCACAGTGCTCTCTGCGCTCCCGTATCGCGGCGCGCACAAACACTTACTGTATGTACACACACACGCACACACACAGAGCCAGATGGACAGCAGTACTAAGGCTTAGTTTAATGACAAAAGGACCCTCAATCTGGACACGGATTTATCACTCACTTTAAAGTCCATCTGCGAGAAGTTTGGAAGGAAAACACAACTGCTCAATCTCTCTGCCTTCCCAAGCCTTGCATCTCTCTCTCTTTCTCTCTCTCTCCCTCTCTCTCCCTCTTTCTGCAGATGCACGCACACACTCTCTCACACACTGCCTCTCCTGATGGATGGTCCCATACTTTCCCGCATCTGCAACACACACCGCAGCGATAACTGCGGACGCCTCAGACTCTGGGCCCAGCGGTGATATCATAGAGGCCTTGTAACCATGGGGCTTTTATTTCCTGGGTCTGGTGGTGTCAGGGGGCCTGGCAGCATGTGTGTGTGTGTTGGGGGGGGTGGGGGGGTAGCTGGGAGGCAGATAGACAAGAAGAGTGACAGCACGGAGATAGACTAGCTACCTATTTATAGCCCGGGCCATCTGCAGAGCTCCCTCTTGTCTTTGGTCATCCTGTTCACAAAGGCTTGGAGGCAGATTCCAGCAGCCCAGCGCCCAGCCGCTCCATTCACTATTCATTCCAGAGCCGGCAGCACCATATGGATCCGGCCCCACTGCTGGGCCCTGGCCGGCCTGTTTCTCCCCCTCTCTCTCTCTCTCCCTCTCTCTCTCTCTCCCTCTCTCTCTCTCCTCAGATTGACATGGTAATGAAGCCTGGGTGAGTTGCAAAGCGCTCTCCCCTCTTTTTTCTCCTTCTCCCTCTGTCTTTCCCGCTTCTCTCTGAAAGACACTGGGCTTGAGCATGACCGGACACCCCCTCCCTCCCTCCGCCCCTCTCCCTCCCTCCCCTCTCTCTCTTTCCCTCCTGATCTCTTCCTATTGCTCTCCCTCCTCCTCCTCTCTCACTTCTCTCCTTCTGTCCTTCTTTATAGGCAGCCCAGACACTCTCCTCCCTTCCACCACTCTTAGACATTCAAATAGTCTCGTTTCATTCTTTGACACCTGTGAAGGCCGAGGAGTTCTCTAACAACTCCATCTCTGCGTGACCGGCAGCATTCACCGACATTAATCCTGACTCACACAATCAGCAGCTTGGATTATATTAAACTTCTTGATGGTCAGTGTCACATCTCACCAGATCACATCCTCTTTTTGCGCTTACATCCCCTTTCCAGCCCGACTGACTCACACAAAAAACTGCATGAGAAAACAGGGGATTCCACAGCGAGAAACGCTTCCTGACGCTACAAGACGCGGCTCCTTACAGGAAGTGAGACGTGTGGGAAGGACTGAGAAACAGAGAACCAAGTCTGTCCCATTTGTTTCAAGTAATGTTTCAAGTAATGACCCGTCTCAACCTTTTATTCATACTGTATACGTTTCACATGCACTTTAAAACTTATAACAAATATCATGTTTACTCCTAAATGTGCTTGAATCTGGCAATACTCAGAGAATGGTGGAATCCTACAGATTGACTTACTGCCCATTGACCTTCTGCCCCTGCAACAGGAAGCAAACCTGAGCTGCTTTGAGAGTTTCCCTTTAACATATATAGATTGTTTACGAAGAATCACAACAATTGTAATTTTCGAGCGACAGAGAAAACTTGGCTTTCATTTATGTCCCACCGCCCCGACCAGACTGACGCCTCCATACTTACCGAGCTCTGCCAACACACACACACACACACATACATTTATTTATTTATTTTTATTACCTGCTAATTGCAGACGGAGAAGAGAAATAACTGTAGCTGCGCGTGTGGATTTGTTGCAGTCATATTTTTAGAAGATAGATAATTTTTAAAGTAAATTAGCGTCCTGAGGTATCATTCCTCAGCTGTGGTGTGTGTGGCAGGCAGTCACCTTGGGATCTGTGCAGCCCCAGGCCTAGGCCAGCCTAGTTAACCATGCATGCTGTGCCGGGCCTAACCTAATTAGGTGCCATCCCAATGTCAACACTGCTGCGTTCAGCGCCTGATAAAAGACGAGCCTTTTCTTCCTCTGCTCACGCTGGGAAAGGGCCACAAAGAGCCGGGTTACAGAGACCCTACCATCTGCAAACTCCCTGTGAGAGTGCATGTGTGTGTGTGTATGAGGGAAAACCATGCATGTTGTCATTCTATCCTCAACATAAAAAGTAAAGCTTCTTCCATAAATCTGATCAGAAGGATAAATCACCACAGCGGCTCATATTTCACTTAGGTAAGGCTCCTGATCTTCAGCCTACGTGCAGCCATTAGTTTCTGATGCGTCTCTTTCTGATTTGATTTCCTGCCATGTGGATTTTTTGCGAATCCACTCCCACTTCAAGTCTGTCTGTCTCATTTCATACGATACATTTGGTTTACTTTTCACATTCGCCGCATCATTATTAAAGCACAGAAACATTTTGTGCAGAAACCCTAATTAAGGTCGATCCAAATACGGATGCTCCGGCACACAGTCTTGCATTTTAATACGTCGTCAAAACCGTCCCCTAATTCTATTTATACGGATAAAACACTCACAAATAGATTACCTGCTACATACGATTCCCTCTTTCACTGTGAAATCGTGGCACAGAGCCACATCCTCCCACTGCTTCTTAGTCCATTAAAATACAGATGAGAGCGTTTTACAGCCTGGGCCAACAGCAACGCCTCCCAGCTAATCCACCAACAAACACAAACATCAGATGAATTATCTGTAATAGAGACGACTCTGTTCTGGCAGCGGTGACGGAGAAATGAAACAAAACACCAGTTTATTTTGGTAAATATTTGGATTTCATTTTGATTCGGCTTTTCATGTACGTAATTAGCTGGCAAATATAGATCGGCGCAGCAATCCCTGCTTTTTTCTTCAAGGGGGCTGCCGGTGTCTTAGGTGTGTTTCCAGCATTCCTGAGGGGGGGAAAACAACAGCCTCTTACATTTATGTTCCCAAACTCGTTAGATGAGATGAGCTGCAGTCCTTAAAGTTTCTTGAAGAGTTTCCGCGTCTCAAACTCTCACACCTAAAGAAGAGGCGTCACGTAAGCGGATCCTCCATACATCTACCTGTCCGTGGTCAGCGGCACACTCGACAGTTTCACTGACTTGGGAAGCAAGCAGGCAACGCTGCTCTGACAAGCGAATCTCTCCTGCGTTGGAATCTCATCTGCTTAAAGCACTATTTATTCAGCACACATCCTTTTAATGCCGAATCTTGGCAACGGCGCATGAAATCCGGCACCTTAATTCCATTAGCTTGTTACTCCAATAAGTCCCAATAATCTAAAGCTAACTGCGACGCATACACCGAGCCTGCAAACGCACAAGCCGTAGCTGTTCCCTCTGGGGCATTTTTAATAACACTAATAGCCTTTAAGGGTTGATTCATTCTGCTTATATCAAAGTAAATGGCCACATTAACCTGTGCTGGCTGAGGCCAACGGTGGTGGAGCTTGTCAAAGTGAGGAAGTATAAGTGAAGTACAAATGAAACACCACAGGCTTTAAGGATGTAATACAATTACATCACCCAGATTTGATTTAACAACGCCATTGCGGAGGAAAGGTTTTTGAAATAAGCTGATATTCACACACTCCTTCTCTCCCACATGCTGCTGAGTTCCCAGCACTCTGAATGCGCCGCCTTATGCTCGATTATGGTCCCCACACAGGGCCGGAGCTATTGTTGATAAGAGACTGAAGCTTCTCTTCAAATGGGGCTTAGCAGGCGTCGTTCAAAGACTCTGTTCTTCATTTCAAAAGTGACTCAGCTTTTGTTGCTCAAAGGGTGAAGAGGGGGCCTTTAAGACCCAGATGCCCTTGGTGGGAAAAAGGACAGATAAAGTGATAAAATAAAGTGAGCGGGGGTGAAAAGAGACGGAACACAGAGGAGGAGTGCAGAAAGGAGAGAGGGATGACACTGGAAGGGAAAGCAGAGGGAAGCGAAGGGGGGAAAGTAATATGGATATTAAGGGCAGAGGAGAAAGGCATGAGAAAGTCTGCGCTGGTGGGTCTGATCCCGCCGTGAGCCGATGAGATGGCTGACGGGTGAGGAGGGGCGAGAGATAAGAGCCAAAGAGGATTAAGGCCGTGAGAACCTTTGTTGTTGTGATCAGTTAAAAGCAGCGGCACTCAATGGTCCACCTGACCACTTCAGCGTGCTTACACCAGCAAACATGCATGTGGGCCGCCAGACTCCTTCACGCAACGCGACCCACCCAGCACTGATTTAAGGCCAAATAAGAAGATAATCGTCTCTCTCTCTTTTGAACTTCCGTCCACCCTGAACCCGGTTGATCTGATCCCGCGTGATCAGCACACAGCTCCTGGATGGTTTGTCAAGTGATGCAGTGTTTTTTTTAGACTGTGGCTCTGAGTTCACAAACTTCAGGCTTGTGCTGCAAATTGCCAGGAGATTTTTCAGATTGTGAATTTGTAAACATCATTGTTACATTTTCTAAGTGTGGCACTATATTTTAATTGTAAATCCCTTTGTTTTTCTCCTTCAATTTCCTCTTTATTTACTCATTTAGTAACAAACTTAATAGCTTGTGACACCAAATGATGATTTATAAAAGCAGATGATAACCATTTAATAAAATTATTCTGGCTCATACACATCAAACTGTATCTGACTTGTGATTTCTTTAGTTTATTTAGATTTGTATCATTTATTAGCATTAGCATTATTGTAATCCAACATCACTTTGAGGATTTAGTTGATGTGAGGCTGCGACTGGCTGTAATGTTCAAAAACAGAACCAGGATTTTAAAGCTGCACAAGGAAGTGGAAATATTCTCCAGTGTCTGCGTTTGAAGCCTCTGGGCTCTGCATTAAGATTTAATCTCTGGATTGAGCAAAGCTTGGAGGATCCAGTGGAATCTGAGTTAAAGGCTCAAAAGGCAGACGGTGTATAGCTGATCGATAAATGGACGAATACAAACTGGCTGATGTTGGCAAACAAATCTGGCTTAAAGAGTTGCAGATCTGGACGGAACTTTTCCAACTGCTCATCAACGGAAAATGGGGGTTTGGCAGATGCAGCACCCAGATGAATGTCGGGGATATACTGTATGTGCCATGACAACACCTAGCAGCGCATCAACCCGCCGGCCCTCAGGCTTTCTACAAACACAAGACACATCATTTACCTTCTGGGGAATAACAGGAGCATGGGTGGTCAGGGGTGGCGCAGGCAGGACGGAGCGATGAATCAGCCCGGGCCTGCTCTGTTTCCACTGAGAGCCCCGCGCTTCCTACATTAACTCTCTCTTCCCTCTGCGCTGTATAAATAGATAAAGATTGAGTAAGAGCGACGTGACTGTGGTCAGAGGCTTTTGGGGTTATAAGGAAGTGGGCTCTGCTGCAGAAAAGCGATATGGCTGAAGGAAACAGACACTTCAAGAGCTGCTGAGGGGGAAGAGCTCAATCAGGACTGGAGTCCCCTTGTGTCCCTGCTCAAATGTCTGCACAGGACGGGAGGGGGACCTGTGGACACACTCATGGTGCCTTTTACCTGGTTGTACGTGTACAATGACAATAAAGGCTTTCTGTTCTATTCCATGGTGCGTTTGTCCCCTTTGCATCAAGATACAGTTTTGAGTTGTGTTACACAATACTGGAAGTTTGGGGGTTGAGTCACATTTAGTGAATAACAAAGTAGAAATATCTTTAGTGTCAGACGATGTCACATTTAGGATGATTCTAATAAAACATAACCGGCAAAATTACAAAAACAAAAACCTGAAGAAGTCTTGACAGAACTTATTCAAGACACATATGTACACACACACACACACACACACACACACACATATACACTCACCACAGAATCCAAGAAGTCTCAGGCCGCGGTGGTATCAGGCGTTAGTTTCAGGTCTCGTACAGATTCTCAATTCCCCCAGAGGAATAGAGGAAGCTGATGGACTGCAAATCAGGATTGAAATGAAACTTCATTTATTATTTACTTCTGTTTCAGCCAATGGGGAAATGTCCAGCAGAGCAGCTATTTCTGTGTAATACAGTTAAAAGTGCTGTTATGTGGACATTTAGCAGCACTTTCAGCTGAATTGAGTCACATTCAGTTACCACAATGTTGACAATCCATAGACGCAATCTGGGAATGGGAATGCTTTTTTACCAACAAAATGAAACCAAAACAACTGACTGCCTGCTTGAAGATCAGTCGAACCTGTGATTCAACCACAGAGGCATTTATGTGGATCTTAACTGAAATATAAATCCTTATTAATTTACACACACACAAACACACACACTCACACATGGATACCACCTCCTCTCCTCTCACAAAATTCTAACTGTACCTTCAGCTTGTATCCACACTGTCATACTCTCTTGTCTGAAAGTCAAGATATGGAGATATCTGATTACTGAGGTACAGACTGCTCGCCGCAGTGACAGCTGTGCTTCGGTGATAGGTGGGCGACACAGCAACGTTAACGTGTGATTGTCTGCCAACGGGCAATATTGCCCAAAAGTTAAACTGCAGCCAAATTTTCCGCGCTGCCAACTGGTTGGTAGTTATCGTACCAGCCAAAGAAGCTCAGAGGTTCAGCTCACACAGAAAATAAGTGGATTTTTAACAACTTCTTGTGGCGACTAGTTGAGTTGCTTACACTGTAGAATGAGGTTAGATTATTAGAGCATACTGTCCCCTTGGCCTCAGCTGTCCACCTCCATCCTTCTATGCTCCTGCTGTCTCAGAGTTTCCAGCCAGCTGTGTGTTATGGAGGAGCAGTGTGTGCGGGGCAGAGGAGGGCCGGCCTTCAGGGAGGCTTGGAGTGGCCACTCCACGACCAGCCTGGAAGCCACTCGGACAGCCGGGGCGCCTTTGTCTCCCAGTCCAATCTGGCCGCCTCATCTGTCCCATCCATCCATCTCTCCCAGTGCTTCCTGTCTGCCCGCGTGCCTTCTGCAGCTTCTCAATAGAGCCAGGCCTCCATGGCTGGTGCTCAGAGTGCACAGAGAGTCCCATCTGGACTGCAGGACAGATTGAGGGAGAGACAGGGACGTGGACAGAGACACAGAGACAGATGTGTTTGGTCAAAGCCAAGGACTGGTTTAGTTAGAGCAACTTTCTACATTGATGGACTGAAGTTTTCTTCAGATGAACAACAAAACATGGAATTATGTCACATTTGCGACGTTCTAAAGCAGTTCTGTGTTGTGTTATTGTCCTTTGTTGTCTCCGCCAAGGGGTCTGTAGTAAGAAGGAAGCAAAGAATAACATTATACGGGTATGAAGAATATAAAGCTATGATGACAGCAAAGAGCCACTGCTGCAAACGATGCCAGAGAGGAACGCTGGCAGAGAAGAAGCTTGAACGCAACCTGCTCTGTGTGCAATCACAACTAAGGCAGGTCGGACATGATCAAGGTAAGAAGCTTTTTCACTTTGCCACCCATCAGCCTGATGGTGGCGCTGTAAGAACTACTTTCATGTTCTCAACATTGAGTGGACGAGGCTCACTACTCAAAAAGTACCATACTAATCGACCTGATGGTTGCGCTATAACAAAAACAGCTCAATTTTGTCAATAACTTTGGAACTTCTCATGGTAGAAGAGGACTCCTCTGCCTTGGTGTAGGTATGTGCCAGCTCAGTACCTTCTAGTTTACAATTAGGTTACAGCCGCAAAATTCAAAACTCCATCCCTGGAGAGGCTACTGCAGCCCAGCCTGCTGTCCAACAGAGGAGGGGTGTGTGTGTGTCTATGTGTGTGTCGTCACATTGCCTATTACTCTTCCTGTCCTCAGAAAAAAAGTTTGTTTTTCCATCCACAGTGCAGTTTGTTTACTTTCTAAAACAATCCAACCTGCAAATTTGACCATAATACAGAGAAAACAAACCACAGAGGAGCGTCAACGTGAACACACACCACACCAAGCTAACACACACACATTACTGTGATAGACATGTGTTCAAATAAAGACAATACTTCTAGTCTACTTCTACCAGTTACTCAGAGTGGTTCTAAGGTAAATAAATTGTAACTATAAAATGTAACTCAGCCCAGAATTATTCCTTGAGTCTGATTTGGATTTCAGTGGCTGCTTTTGTCTGTTGGTGGTGATGATGATGATGCAGAAGAAGAAGAAGAAGAAGAAGCAGTGCCCTCTTGTATTCACCCCGCTGACTCCACGTCCCCGGTGCTTCGGGGGGTGTATGGTAGCAAACCACGCCCCGCAGGGTCCACGCTGCTACAAGAGTTCCTGCGCCTCTGTTCAACGGGTACACTCCTCCACGCGACAGGCGCGTGGCAGCCCAAGGAGCGAGAAGCTCCAGCACGAGACTATTTATTCATCACGATCGGGACTCTAAAGTTACTCACGGTGCAAAGCGGGTCGCGGCTGCTGCCGACGAGGATACGGACTCTAAACGGGGATAAATCAGTGTGTTTGGCGTTAAAGTGCGCGGTTCGTGTAGGCTCCCGGAGCGGACGCGTAATTAATGTAATATATTGCTCTGTATGCAACTAATTAGTTCACACTGGGATTTATAATCGTCATATATTTGTTTACCTCGAGTTTATCGCACTTTTACGTCGTTTTGAATGCACTGTAGGGATTCGTTGCTCGTTTTTTAAACTAATATTTCTTCGGTGTCCTTCGAAAATCTCCAGTAAATCTTAGTCACTTTTCCAAGCAATGGAAACCAAAACATTTCAGGGACGTTCGCATCAGGATTACTCCTTCACTCACACGGTTATATAAACGATTGTATTCATACTATGACATTTGTGGGTTTTCACGCAATTTTACTCACGTAGGAAGTCGGAAAAAGCATTAAAACCACAGTGATATTTACTTATTACGTTGTGTGAGTGCAGCTGCAGGGAGGATCAACAGTTGACCGGAGCGCAGACAGACCGACGCCGAGGCTGCAGGGCTCACTTGCGGCTCCGCTTTGTTTCCAAAAAAGCTTATCTCCTCCGCCCAAACTAACAGGCCGCTGACCGGGAGGAAGGGAGGACAACCGAGGAAGCGACCATGAGGAATGTGTTTGAATCAGGAAGAGGCGAAAGTTTACAGAAGCTTCACAAATGACTTCTGCCTGCTTTGAACAAAAAAATAAAAGTTCTGTTTTATACGATTCCCATGACATAAATAAGACATAAATAAATGAATCAACAAACGATTTTGTAATAAAACAAGAGGGTTAAAGCCAGGAGAAAACATGTTTCTTGGCCGTGGGCAGTCGAGTCTCCTCTGTGTGACTTACTCTACTTAGAGCCCCGTCCAGGCTAAATCAACATACTGTCACATCTGGAAACAAGCATGCAACTTGCCAGAGAATTCTCTGAGCAAACGGGACAGAACGTGTGAATCCCCGTGGCTGAGACGTGAATTTCCATAGTTAAAGTGAAATGTTTAAAGTCTTAAAATGAGCCATTAACCTCTTAAAAGATGCCATATCCTGGATTATGTGTGTTAAATTAAGGGGGATCAAACGCAGATAATCTTCTTGTTTATGATGTTTTGTTTGTTTAAACCCAAACAGTTTGACAGAGCTTTAGAAAAGGGACTTTGAAACATTTGTTGCCATATTTTATCAACACGCAGAAGGGGGGGGGATGTCAACTTTTGGCCCACATAAATGAGTTCTGGCCCCCTGGACTCCACTGAGACAGACAAGCCGGAGTTCTGAACCTCTCTGCCCGGCACAGAGACCTGCAGCGCTCGGCCCCCGGTGGATCAGCTGAGAACCACGGTTCTGACTGACAACCCCCGAAACCCCGTCGCCATGGAAACCGCCTCAGCGGCGCCGCGAGGGCTGGCTCGAGGGCTGCTGTGAATGGGGTGACGTCACGGCGCCGGCGCCAGAGAGTCTGCCCCAGAGAGAGAGGGAGAGAGAGAGGAGAGAAGAGAGAGAGGGAGAGAGAGTGAGGGGCTAAGAGGTGTTGGTTCGTTCAGCTTTGCACCGACGTGCTCTTGCGCCCATTCATCACCTGATGTGTTTTTGGACGTCCCGCGAAATGAACGCAGCTGCTGGGAGCACAAAAAAAAGGATGAAGGGATGACAATGGAACAAATCGCTCATGCGCCAGATGTGGACTCACCGTTTCCAGATCATTATTAGAAATACACAAAAACGATCACCGAACAGCAGCAGGAGGAGGAGAATGTGTCCGGAGCTCAGCAGCACATAAAGAGAGCCAAAGAGCGGCGGTAACACTGGAATAAACACAAACAACAACACTTTTATCTCTTAGATTTTGCTACGTTGAGCCTTAATAAATCATGTTAAATAAAGATTTCCTCACTTTTCTGCTCACATAGAGACCAACGGGTCAGTTTGATCCTCTTGACCATTACGCACGATGCATCTGACTAATGACTTTCTCATTTCTGTGCATTTCTTTTCAAAACGCAAAATGAAAATGAACCAAAATGATGAAGCGTCTTCCCCCAACTGCGGCTGCATTAAAAACACATTGATCTTCCTTTATCACGGGAAGAAAAATGAATTCACTGAGCAAAATCGAGCGCATCACAACAGCCCCCTAACTGCCCCTGGGGGTGATTAGTCTGTGGAGCATCAAACGCCCCCCCACCCCGCCTCCGCCCCCCTCTCCCTCCCACCTCCACCTCCAGCTGAAGAATGAAGCGTGTAATTTCTACAAACAAATGACTCGTTCCGACAACATTAAAGTGTCAATAGAGTTTAATCACCTCTTCACTTGGTCAGATTTGAAAGCCTCTTTCCAAGTCACGGTGTGACTAAATGCACAATGACATTTTACAACTCAGGTGCCAATTTAATGCTGAGGTGCGCGGCGTCAGTCGGCTCGGTTCCCGGTTGATGCCGACCGTTTTCAGCGTTTAGGTAAAAGATAAAAACGGAGCCACATCCAAAACTTTTTTTTTTCGGTGTGTGTGTCGTTTAATTGCGTCCTGTAGGCTTCAGCTCACATCCGACTACAGGTGCATGCCAACCTGGATCATTGCGAGGCTGGAAGGAGCAAAATGATGCACTTAAGTTGTGAATAAAATACAGAAATAAATCTAAAAATGTTAAATCTCACATAGAATGCTTATTTATTTTTTACAGCATTTCCGAGAAGAGTAATTGAATGGTGAATGGGTTAAAAATATCTACCTCAATTCACTGAAATATGATAAATTTAGTACAAACGTGTCAAACGATCCTCATTCAGATCCCAGAGGTTTGCGCGCACACTTTCGTTTTTCGTGCGTAAAAATGTGGAAATGATCGATTACCTGTCTGCTTTGGAGTGAAATCCTCTCTGTGTGTGTAACTCACAAGCATTCAGCGCTCACACCGGCTCGGGCTGCGGTGAATTAGGACTCATCAAGCCGCCAATACCTGAGCTGTACGGGGCCTGAATCAACGCTGAACGCTCCAAAACACGCAGAACCAAACATGTCAACCAGAGGAATGACTGATGACCGACATGTGACAGTATATTACACCCACATCTGCGTGACATTAGAGGTGGAGATGATTGATCTACGTGTCACATACATAATAAAGTGGAATATGAAGACTTTGCAGGGATCCATGTGTAATTTCTGCATGTTTTATTCCGAATATTTTTCTATATAAATCCCTAATTTTTGCCACACGAGAACAAAATCAGATTTGCATGCGTCCGAGCAGCTCGTGCTGAGTGCAAACACCTTGCCATACACAATTGACACCCATGCGAATCATTAATTTTCCTGATCAGAAACAGGTAAGGGCTTAATCTTCCAAATTGCCCACCGGAGCTGCTGAAGCGCCCTCTGGGTTCCGCCTCCAACATGCGTTGCCACTGGTAACGCGGGGAATGAGAGGCGGGACTTGGGACAAGATAGCCAATAGCAGAGCGGAACGGCGTTGACTGGCACCACTCGCCCGCCCAATGAACGCGCGTTACCCCCCTGCGTCGCGCGCCCTGCCTGCTGCCTATATAAAGCGCACTGACAGCTCAGTAATCCAGTCTGATCGCTGATCGCCTCGCGAAACAGGGAAACCGGACTTTAGAAGCAAGATATCGATCCAGGCAAACACCCTCTTTACTCCGCTTAGCTCCGACGAAATGAAAGCAATAAGCCCCGTCAGGTCTTTCCGGAAAAACAACGCGAATTTATCAGAGCACTCCTTGGGAATCTCTCGGAGCAAGACCCCGGTGGATGACCCGCTCAGCCTGCTGTACAACATGAACGACTGCTACTCCAAGCTGAAGGAGCTGGTGCCCAGCATCCCCCAGAACAAGAACGTCAGCAAGATGGAAATCCTGCAGCATGTCATCGACTACATCCTGGACCTGCAGATCGCGCTGGACTCCAGTGTCGCACTAACCAGCCTGCATCACCCTGCGCGGCCGGGGCAGGCGGCTCCGTCCAGGACCCCCCTGACCACCCTCAACACAGACATCAGCATCTTGTCATTACAGGTAATTACAGTGTAGTAAAAACAAAAGCGTCTTTTTTAAATTACGATCACGCTGATGTGTTATGGGGGAAAAAGATTTCGTATTTGTGCGCAGAAGCTTGTGCGCCTTTGTAGCCCGATGCGTAACTCGCACAAAATGGCTTATTGGAGAAGGAAAATGGCATGTTTGTGTGTGTGTGTGTGTGTGTGTGTGTGTGTGTTTTTTCTTCTGCCTCCTTTTGTTACGGTGGGAGACGGTGAAGATTCTCGATGGCAGACCGCCGCGATCGGTGGTGGTGAGGGGGGTGGAGATGCCGCTTGAATTAAAACGTTGTGTTTTTGTTTGTTTGTTTGTTTTCAGTCCCCGGAGTTGCCATCAGAGCTGCTGACAGATGACAGCCGGACCCTGCATCGTTAAAGCGGTGAGTAGGCTGCTGCTGCATTCTGTCCGGGGCTCGGCAAGGCTCCGCTGCCAGCCTGCCTCCCAGTCTGCCGGAGCAGAATGGGAACGAGAACCACTAGTGTGTGTATGTGTGTGTGTATATGCGTGTGTGTGTGTTTGTCGCGCGTTGCTCTCTAACGGATCCCAGTTAAGAATTCCTATAGTGGCGAAAACTGATACCGGCTCCGGGATTCGATCACGGTATAAGAAGGGGGAAAATAAATAAATAAACACAAACAAAAACATCGGTCACGTCATACTGAGATGTTGACCCACATCTCACCGCTTCGTTAGCGCATTAAAAACCGTAATTGCGAGATATTTACGCAGCAGATTAAGTCAAGTTTTGGTTGAAACGAAGGAAATATAAATAAAAGCAAACACACTCCAAGCTGCCCCGTGTTTTCCTCCTCATCCCCCCCACCCCCCTCCTCCCGTGTGTGTGTGTGTGTAAGTAGTAGTCGTCGGGGTCGCATTATAGCCTCTTGTGTCTCTATAATGAAGAGCATCTGCAACAGGAAAAATAATGGCTGTTTCGATTACAACCACTACGATGTCTGCCTGCGCGTAATTGGTACAAGAAGTGAGTAGGCGCCAGCTGAGCGGCAATTACGCTGATTCTTCCCCAGATTGTAGGGCTGAAGTTGTGCGAAAAGTGTGTGTGTCAGTCTCCCTCTGTGTGTGTGTGTGTGTGTGTGTGTGTGTGTGTGTGTGTGTGTGTGTGTACATCTGGAGCGCAGGGTTTGCTCAGTATTGGGAGTGTTTGGTTAAATGCTAAAAACTGCGGCTTCCTCCCTGGCGCCAGTCTGTCCGGATCTCTGCCCTGTTTGCATTTTCTAAACACGCCTCTCTCTCTCTCCCTCTCTCTCTCCCTCTTTCTCAATCTTTTGCAGGTGTTTGGTCAAGACGCAAAACACACACACACACACACACACACACACACACACACACACACACTCACTCACTCTTGCACACACACACACATATATATATATATATAAATATATACTCGGGACCTGGGGGAGCAGGACTTTCCCCCCTCCACCCTTCAGCTCCACTCCACCTCCTCTGTCCTCCAGGCCTGGATTTTGTTTTGTTTTTGTTTTTCTTCTGACATTGAATCAAGAGACTAATCAAGAGACTTTTGCTTATTATGGGACAATCTTATGTGATGTGTTTTCTGTTTGGACACTCGATATTATTTAACTTAAGACTTTTTTGTTTTATTTTTGAAAGTTTTATTTGTGAGGCCCTTTCTGGAAATGGAAGGCGCGTTTGTATTCCCTACAGTGGGAGGAAAATTGAGATTATTGTCACAAGGATTATTACCCCCCCTCCCCTCCTCCTCCCATCCCTCTCCTCTCCTTACCCCCCACCATCCCCAACACACACACACACACACACTCTCACACACACATCCCTATCCCCCTTCCTTCCCTTCCTCCTCCTTCCCTCGTTGAAATCTTCGCTTTTTTGCGGAGGTGGGAACGTGAAATAGAAAAAGACAACTTTTGGTTAGTTACTGTAAAAAGTTTAGTCTTGTCTTGTCAGAATTGTTGGCACATGAACGGACTGGACGTTGTTTAACACACACAGACACACACACAAACAAAAAAAAGAAGAGAAAAAAAAGTGAACTGAAAGAATGAAACCTTGTGGACTCTCATCGGGGAGTTTTATCTTGTATAGTTGCAGGAATTTGAAACTTCTGCAAAAGTGTAATGCTGTACTTAATTATGCTGAAACTTTTTATAAAAGTAATGTAAATTGTACCTTTTTATAAAAAAATAAATCAAAAACGCAACACGGATATGTTTCATTTTGGGGGTGAAAGAGAGAGAGAGTGAGAGAGAGAGAGTGAGTGAGCATCAGATGGCTAAAGTCGGACAGTGAGTGTATGTAGGCCGACGTGTACTCTTTACTTTCCACTGCGACGTACAGTAAACAGGATTAAATGGTGAATGGTGACAGCCTGAGCTATTAAAGCGAGTTTGGTTTTAGGCCATCGTGAAGAATTGAGACGCTTTAGTTTTTGATTCTCAAGGTGAAACTGAGCCTCCGATCCAACTCCTAAAAGTTTCATTGGACTCATTACGGCTTCTATAACTTCTTTCTTTAGTCATTTAGTGTTTGTGCTACTTTTGCTCGGGTACATTTTCCTCCTTCAACAAATGACCTCTGTGACCCCTCCTCCATCTGTCATTGTGAAACCAAACAGGCCTGGTGTCAAATGTTCTTAAAGGGGGAACACCTGGGGAAAAGAAGCTGTCCTGCCATTTCTCATTGAAATCAGGTCGACCAGGAGATTCTGAATCACCCGAAACAAGTTTAGACCTGGGTTCAACCCCAGATTGGGAGGGGGGGGAAATGCTAAGAAGCAAATTGTCATGTTATGTCATATCTCAGGTACAATCGCCACTGATGTTACTGAGAAATACTGCAAACATCTCACCATAAGTGTTTCTAAGGACACATCAGTCACAGTTAAGTACACAAATGAGTGGAACTAACACCGGTGCAGATCCTGCAGGTTGTTGGGTTTGTCCCCAAGCGGTCATAGTCCAAGTGTCAATCTCCTCCATAACAAACAACAGCAAGTCTTTCCATATCATCGCACTAATAACCTCCCCCATTATCAGCCAGGGTCTGATTTAACCCACGACCTCCTGGGATCTGTGTTGATTTATGAGGTGTGTAACTTGTACAAGAGTCGACACATTAAACTTAGCGACAACAGCGCCAGAATGAAATCAGTTTGTTGGGAAGAATCATTTTATACGAGCTCCAATTAGGGAAACTTGTACAGTATTAAATGACATGGACACACAGAGACCCCCCTGGGGCCCTGAACCCCATTTAAGGAGTCACTGAGCTGAAGTTGTTCCCCTCTGTAGTTTACAACACTGACAAGCAAAGTCCATGTAACTCAGCCTGCAGCAGGTTTGTATGGAGAGTGCGCCATCTATTGGTAGACGAGGATGCAGACGCTGAGGATGACAACCTCCACCTCCTCTCCCTCCTCTTCCTCCTCCTTCTTTACTCTTTTGTTTATATGCAAAACCAAACTCTTTGCTCATATAAAAAAGTTTTAAAATCCCTCACAAAGAAGAGTGATTGTAATTCCACAAAGTATTTATTGAGTCACAAAACACACTATCACAAGGGATCGTGGGGAATCAATCACAGTGCGTGCACACAAACACCTTCTACACAAACTGTCAACGACAAACAGACTGTTCATTTCATATGTTGTAACTATGCAGCGCAGCACGACGCGCTTCAGCAACGCAGCTACGATTCCTCTCTCTCATGATTACAGATTTCCCGGAGCAACACTTTTTTTTTTTCTTTTCTTCTCTCCTGTAACATGGTACCGCCGTCTCACATCTGACAAACATCTAAGTCGCTAAGAAAAACACAAATCCACATATGAGCACCACGTTTGTACGACACGTTGCGCTCCTGTCCGCTGTAACTCTCCCAAAAACAGAACGTGCAAGGAAAAAAAAGGCTTCGCGTCTTCAGAAACTTGTGAAAAGATTTGGCATTTTTAAATTCCAACTGTATTTGTGATCTTCATTGGTTTAAAAATGATTGTTGTTTTTTTGTAACTACTTCACAGCAACATTGCTACATTTTCTTCATACGAGTAACACCGAAGAATCTACTCTACTTCTTTGGAACGCACGACAACACCTATGTCACAATCACAGCACCGACAAATAACCACAACAACGACAACAACAACGACTCCAGAGAAGCCCAGCAACCACACAGCCGCCCCTGTCTCCTCACAGGACGCTCTCCCTCTCGTCCCCCAGGCTGATGGTGCGCAGGTTTTGGTTATGGTGGACGGTGGCGGTGGTGTTTGTGCTGCCGGGGGCGATGATGATGGCCGGCGAGGCGCTGGAGGAAGAGGTGGTGGTGGATTCAGGGCCTGTGACGTTCGCCTGCTGCTGCTGGCGGCTGTTGTTGGCGTTGGTGTTGGTGGCGTCGTCCGAGCTGTTGGAGTTGTTGTTGAGGGTGGTGTTGCTGTCGGTGCGGTTGAGGTTGCTCACGCCGCTGGACGGCCACCCCTCGTCTGGGCTGCTGGCCATCAGGCTGGCCTCGGATGGAGCCTCGGAGCAGATGGACATGCGGGCCACCGTGGCGTCCTGCAGGCTGCTGGACAGGAGGCCTCTCTTCTTCACCAGGCCCTCCAGTTCCAGCTCGATCATACCGGGATTCAGCGCTTCCGCTTCTCCTTTGGCCTCCTCCAGGGACTGATCGGAGGAGCTGTCACTGGAGCGCATCCCCGAGTCAGACGAGTCCTTCTTGTCCAAGAGGAGGTCGGAGAGGAAGCCGGGCTTGGTGAGCAGACCGGTCTTCGGGGGCGACAGAGGGCCGGCTCTCATCTCGGCGGGGAGGAGAGGCGTGGTGTTATCGGCTTCATCTGGACCCGAGTCTTCGTCGCTGGCCAGCTTTTGGTAGCAGTGCCCAGGTCCCTTGGTCCTGTAGCCTGGAGTCCTTGAGGAGCTGCTGTGGTCCAGCTTCTCGTCCTCCTCGCTGATGGGGTCTAGGGGCTGGGCGTCGCTGCCCGACAGAAAGTCTGTGGCGTCGCTGGGCTTGGAGCCTCTCTTGGTGAAGGACTTGCGGCCCTCCTGGTCTGATCCATCTTTGGCCTGAGGAAAGA
Organism: Genypterus blacodes; assembly: GCF_046128005.1. Classification (NCBI taxonomy): domain Eukaryota; kingdom Metazoa; phylum Chordata; class Actinopteri; order Ophidiiformes; family Ophidiidae; genus Genypterus; species Genypterus blacodes. The sequence continues at coordinate 1,890,737 of NW_027466949.1, forward strand.
GACGAGAAATCAGTGAGCGGAACAGGAAAAATATACAGAATCCTCCGCTGCAGCCTGAGAGGCCTCGAAGAAGAGGAACCGTGGCGTCTCCGCTTCAGGAGCCAAGAGAAACAGAACAAGAGGCAATAAGAAAGTCAGGAAGCTTCAGTTCAGACACCTCAGAGGAACACGAGACAAGACAAGATCAAGACAAAGTTTAGAATTCACGCCGACATCACCGACATACTGCAGTGAGCTACAGACGGTCAGTGAGTGTCCACCCACCCCTTTGTCCTCTGAGCTGGCAGCCTGGAGGAACTGTCCCGGGTGGGGCTGGACAGGCCTCTCTCCCCCGCCGCCGGACATCTCCAGCTGGGCCATCTGAGAGATATACTCCCTGTAGGCATCGCTGTACTCCGCCTGCTGCTTGTCTGTCAGCTTGCAGATGTCATTGGAGGATTCCTGGGAGTTGAGGCTGGACGTGCTGGACGTGCGGAGATTGGCCACCTGAAACGACACGGCCGAGATCAGAAAAGGAACGCTCCCATGATACAGGTCGCTGCTCTAACGCTGCGTTCTATTATTGGGAATATGAGAATAAATGTTGACTTGGGTGCTGGGAGAGTAACTGAGAAACTGGCTGAGGGTTCTGAATATGAAACAGATCGCAGAGTGAGATCATACGAAGTCTGGGCGCAGCCAGCTGTCTACGTGTGAGTGTTCGCTCGTGTCTCAGAGTTTTTGTAAATTGGAAACAGAGAAGGTGAAAATAGCAAACAGGAGGCCCCATGACACCTTTTAGCTGTGGTGTTTTGGGTGTGTGTGTGTGTGTCTGTATTTTTAAGCCACATTCAAGAACAGCACAGTAGCTTCCTCTGCCACACTCAAAATGGCGTTAATGTGAAACCGCTGAGGTCACCAACACGGCTAAATGGGTGCTGGGTGCCGAGAGCCTTTTGAAGTTTGAGGTTTTCGTGCGTCTCCACTGCTGCACTTGGGCGCACCGACACACACATTTGTACACCTGCAGCTTTTACATTCCCTCTACATCAGCCTCGCACTTGGATACACACATGCGCAGGCACGCACACACATTTTAATGGCGTGACTGACCGGCCAGTGCGAGGTGTTGCTGTGCCGCTGAGGCTCCTCCAGTCCGGCGCCGCTCAGCTCCTCGAAGCTGAGGTTGAGGCTGAAGCCGCCGGCGTCGTGCTGGGCCCCGCCCGAGCGTCTGCTGGGCTCTCTGTGCTGAACGATGCTGCTTTGCTCACTGGGCGCTCTGGATTCGTCCTGTAGCACCGCCTGGCTCTCGGCGTGTCGTTGCTCCATTACCTGGGAAATGAAACCAGAACAGAGGCCTGCATCGTTGGCTGAACATCTCCGGACATCAAACTTTAATACTTCACTCTTCTGGGTTTAGTTTTAGAAACAGAATCCATGGTAAACAAGCTTTTCCCCCCGAGCCTGACATCAACAACAGGGCACTTAAGACCACGACGTCAACAACAACAACAACAGAAGCTGTGAGCCGCTGCTTAAGTGGAGCCATTCAGTCGTCCACTCCTCCCTGACAATAACCTCCCTTCATCCAGATATCAGGCAGCCATCTTTGAACCAGATGGCTACGCTGGTCCTACGCGTCCTGGCAACACGACTGCGTTCGGGGGTTTCGCTGCTGTCTCCAGCTGCTTGTGCCCGAGCGCGGCCACGTCTGTTCTCCAATAAAACGCCGACAGAGTCCAGAGGCTCTGGTTTAGTATTGGGAGCGCAAACCGGAGCCGACTACATGTGTTAGTGATTTCAGCCACAGCCTGAAGCCCGAAGCTCAGACAACCGGACTCCTGGCTGACTGATGAGCGACCTTCCCGTAACACAGATTACGCCGCTTCCCAGAGAAAGAAATCCCAGCACAGCGCGAGTTGTTGTGTTAGAAGTCGCCGCCTGGCTTCTTTCCTTTGATAAACGTGAGCTGACATTACTGACGGTCAGATGATCAGACAGGTTTGAATATAGATTACTCAGCCGCCGTTTGTTTTGTGCCGATGCGTTCCCCTGATGTGACACAACCTTAAGTCGTCCTCCCAGTGAATCCAACATGTCTGATGTGTGCAGCCTCACCATTCCTCTGAAGAGCTGCCAGTCTCCAAAGTTCATCTCCATCTCTCTCTTCAGCTCGTCCAGATTGCACTGGGACAGCACCCTGCCGTTTATGTTGGCCTGTGGTTGACAGTGTGTGTGTAGGGGGGAGGGGGAGAAGAAGAGAAAAAAAAACGAACTGGATCATTTGCAGATTGATCGAGTACATTAACATGTTTAAAGTTGCCAAAAGAAGCACACAAAGTGGGAACGGCACGAAGGAAAAGAAACACACGGCGTCTTGACAGAAACGGTGGATCGTATAGCTGGAAAACTATTGAGAAACACATCTGAGACCTTTTGAGCTGTGTGCAGATTAGAGTTTTATTTAGTGAGGAAAAACAACAATCTGATATGTTGGATGTTCCTTCTTCGTACCTTCTTGACGGTGTTGGCGTACTGATGCAGCATGCTGGGGTCGACTCCATCCATCAGCTTGAGACGCTCGCACACACCGTCTGTGTTCAGAGAGCTGAGCGCGGCCAAGGGCGACACCTACACACACACACACGGACACACACACACACCATCAGTATAGTATAAACAACTTGTTATTCAGAGCGCTTTATTGTGTGTTAGGGTTACTCAGATTGTTAGTAACGCACGCCATTAAGAGCAACTCATCACCGCTAATAAACACATCGATTAGGGGGCCAAACAAACACCGGCGACGCTTCCTGGGCCGGGGAGACGTGCAGGCAACACGAGAGGAGACGAGGCGACTGCTGCCTCCCCTCACAGTAACTCTCTCCATCAGTCACACAGTGCGAGTGGAAGAGGTAAACAAGGTCTGACGGCGTATCCAAATATACCGTTACCTGCTCTTATTCTTTACCCGTTGTTTATATAAAAGCGTGGAGCAAAACACTTGAGGGATCCGAGTCTGAGAGTCTGTGAGCGGCACTGGCAGGACGAGGCTCGGTGTGAGTGATACCAGAGGCCCGTCGTTGCCGTCTCAGGCTTCACAGGCAGCCACCGTGCCGCCTGCTGGCACCCAAACTAAACAAACCTCACACACACACACACACACACCCCTCTGCCCTCAAGTCTTTGTGAACCCTCACTCGCCTTCCTTCCTTCCTTCCTCCCTTCCCTTCCCTTCCCTCCTTCTCCTTCCCCCTCCCCGCTCTCGTTCTATGTCTCTCTCCCATCTCTTCTCTTCCCCTTCTTCCCCTTCTCCCTCCCCTCATCTCGGCTATTAACGCCATTAAGATGTGGCTGCGGTCTGAGCTTTGTCTCTGGGCCCGCGGGGAGAGACGAGCAGAGCTTAGTCAGGCTGCTGACAATACAGTACACAGCCGCGGCTGCCAAATTTCTGTAGTGGTGGGCAAAGGGATGAAGAGGGCGACTGGCATTCAGGGAGCAGAGCTATTGTTCACATCCAACACACACACAAACACACAAACACACACACACACACACACACACACACACACACACACACACACACACACACACACACACATACAGTAGAGGATTTACAGTGTGCTAAAACTATGTTAGTGAATCTACAGAAGTGGGACATTAAGCTGTGTTTGACTTTGGTGTCTACAATACTGTCTCCATCTACAGCATGCAGGGGGGTAATGAGCTCGGAAATGTGTTAAGAGATGAAGATGGAAGATAAAAGGGGGCGGGGCTGGAAATACGGCCATGAAACCGGGTGTACCTGCTTGGGTTTGTAAGGCAGCGACTTTAACAGCTTCACGGGGGGACAAAAGAGGCACAGAGACATGAAGTCAGACAAAAAGGAGAGATTTGTGTAATAAAGCTGGGAGTGTACCTGCAAAAGGGGGGGGGGGTTAAGACAGACAAGCAGAGAGACACCAGCGCACATGTTGAACTCATCATCTGGGCAGAGGGACAGGAGAGACATTGACATCGGGGGAGACGGACATTTATCTGTCTCGCAGCAGGGGGGAGACGGCTCCTTCACCGCACGAGCGCGAGCCAGTGGGCCACGTCAGGCTGCAAGAGAAGAGGCTATTGGAAGCACGACTGTTACACAAGGAGATTTGTTTTTGCTGGAGTCAGCGGGCTTTTAGAGCCATAATCTGCGCAGACGGAATGGATTGCTGGACTGTGAGAGCGAGAGAATGAGAGTGGAAGGGAGAGAATGAGACGGGGGAGAGATAGAGAGAGAGAGAGAGAGAGGGAGAGAGAGACGGAGCGAGAGAAGGAGACATCTCTCACTGCACAGAAAAGCAGAAGTTTCAATTCAGGGGAGGCCTTGAACGCCGCTCGTTTATTCAGGCTGTGAACGCCGCTTCTGAGAACGCGTGTGAAAGCCTAAATGTTTGTGTGTGTGTGAATATGTGTGTGTGTGTGTGCTGGTGTGAACCCTCCCAGTGTGTGTGATAAGGCTGTAATTACAGCTGGGCTGAGCTCAGGGCTGGGCAGAGGGATGGGGAAAAGGAAACAGAGCTCTGTGAGGGAGGAAGCGTCTTGGTAAGGAGATAAGCTCTACTAGTGCTGGCCTCATTGTCAGTGTGTGCGTGTGCGTGTCTCTGTCTGTGTCTGTGTGTGTGCCCATGTGTGTTGCCAGCCCCAACAGTCACTCTGATGATAATCCAGGCAACCCGCGGATTCCATATATACACTTATATCAGCGAGGCAATTACACTGGGCTCGGCCCGCTCACATATCTAAAGACTCACACACACACACACGCACGCACATTCACAGATTTGCAGAAAGAGGCGCATACATATAAACTACAAAAAGAGAATAAGCATGAGCCAAAAAAAGCCAGAGAAAAGCCAGAGAGGGATGAAACAGAGCGAATATGTGAATAGATGCCACAATGAAAGAGCAGAGGGAAGGAGACAAAAGGGTGAGAGAAGGTTTAAAGCAAGGGGATGAGGTAGGTGAGGGAGGTATGAAGCAACGATTTGAAGACACAAAGATGCAGAGAAAAATAGGCTGGTGAGAAAGAAAGAACATTATATAGTAATCTATATTTAAATCTCTCATGCAGCCCCTAAATGCTTGCTGGCAGGGCCCTGATAAGTAGGTTTGTGGAGCTGTAGTCTCCTGACTAGTGTTATCAACAAATTGTTTTAATAGCTACTGCTTCCTCTTCAAATGTGTGTGTGTGTGTGTGTGTGTGCGTGTGGGGGGAATCGGCGTCTTCTCCAGTACAACTCTATGCATTCCTAAGATGCTCAGAGGGTTACAGATCCCTTTTCGGTCCCGTTACGAAACAATCAATTTCATTCCCCCCGTGATGCGTTCACATGCGGCGCGTTGAAGAGAGAACACGTGCCGTTAGATGTCAGGCATTGGGAGGTCACTCGCTGTCACACCGGATGCAGATAAAGAGTACGTAAGTGTTCTGCTGCGAGCTGTGAGTGTGATGGCCTAAATTTGCTCTCAGCTTCAAGAAACCACAGTGATAAAATAAACCGTCTCAAACGTGTGTGTGTGTGTGTGTGTGTGTGTGTGTGTGTGTGTGTGTGTGTGTGTGTGTGTGTGTGTGTGTGTGTGTGGCTTTCTGTACATGCTTATGTTGATGGACAAAATGCAAATGCACGTGTTAGATTAGAGCGCTGGATCAAAGACCAGATAATAAAGAGCTTGTAGGGTATTATGCTGCTACCTCAGCCAAGGAGGATATGTTTTCTGTCGCGTTTGTCTTTCTGTTAGGCTGTCAGTAGGAGTTATTGGGAAGAACCAATTCAATTTTGGTACAGACGGGCCTGATGGTGGTGCTATTACAATTACAACTTTTACAACTCGGCCTTGGCGGAGGTATGCGCTCTCTGCCTTCTAGTTTTGCATTGGTGCACAAACACGGTCGTCGTTATGGGAGCGTGCGTGTTAACATTAGTCAGGTTACCGTGGTGGAGTCAGAGGGAGAGGGGGGGAGAGCTTCCTTTGCGTCTTCTGCAATCACACCCTAACACGTAACGGAGACAAGGACGTTGTGTAGAGAGGTTGACATCATCATAACTGAGTGTGGAGACACTGTGAACATGTATGATGCCTTTAACCACACAGCCCGGGGGCCAGGTGTACATACATGGAACACACAGTCCACCCTGCAGCTGGATGAGAGTGTTGTTGTGCGTTCACAATTAGCATGAAATAGACGTCTAATTTACTGAGGTTGCAGCTAATTAGGCATCAGTGAATGTGCTCACCCACTAAACACATTCAGTGTGTGAATGAAGAAAGCAGGTATGTGAGTCCAATAACATTGGGAAATGTTACACAAAACTGCTTTTTTTGTGTGTTGAATAGCTTCTCTGGGTGTGGGGTAATTGAAGTGTGTGTGTGTGTGTGTGTGTGTGTGTGTGTGTGTGTGTGAGTGTGTGTGTGTGTGTGTGTGTGTGCTGGGATCTGGTCTGGATCGGAGCACACAGATATACGTTCAGGAAATGGATTCACAGTTTTTGAGGTGGTTGGACAAAAGGGCAGAGGAAACAGGGAAATACAAAAGTAATGAGAAGATCATGGAAAATAGAAAAGGTTAAACACACAGAGCAGAGAGAAGGGGGGATGAAGGGATAAGGAAGAGGAAAGAGGAAAAGCTGAGAGAAACAATAGACCTGATAGCATTCCACAGTCAATAACTATATTTACTCCAATAAAGACAAATCGTCTCCCTGGATACGCTTTGGCAGGATAACATTCCCGAAACTAACTCAGCTGGAGGAAACATCAGAATCATTATTATGATGACATTTTGAACAGTAGCTGAGGGTGAATACGTTGACACACTCTTGGTGGGTTCTTTACTTACAAGTCCACTGATGTCCTTAAGGTAGCCGGGTGGTTTAATGGAAAGGCGGGAGGATGAGGGGGCGGGATGGGTGTAATACCTGGGCAGGTGATACACATGCTGGGGGAAATAAGGCTATGAAGGGAGAAGGGAAGGAATGGGAGAGGAGAGGTAAAAACACAACAAAATACAAATCAAACTCAAATGAAAGACACTGAAAATGTTGAGGGAAGCTGATCAGATTGACAATGCCGGGTTGCGCGGCAGAATGAGGTCAACTTGGCATCGGCACTGATCAGACACATGACCGTCTGGTCTGCAGGGTCGTGTTGGGTCAGGAACCAAATCTAGAACACGAGCTTCACTCAGGTGGCGGGAAGTTTCCCTGTAGCCGATCCTGTTTTCATTCCATGCCGTGGGGAAAACTGAACAACTTTATGCATTCATCCCCGATTCCCGCCTCACCCGGTTGTAGAAGGGGTGCTGGGGGCCGGTCATGCCGCTGAAGTAGGCACTATGAGGCTGCGGCGGCAGGGATCCGGCGTAGGAGCCCGTCGGGGAGTAGCCGGCGGATTGCTGGCTATAACCTGAGAGCGGACGGGGCAGAGACTCCTGTAGGGGCAGCGTGGGATAGGTCACGCCTCCCATGTGCATCTGCTCCCTGGCCGCACGCACATCTGAGGGAAGACGGAGCCGAGGGAGAAGGAGCGAGAGAGGGAGAGAGAGAAAGAGTTGTTTATCTGCATTGCTGATGGAGATCATTTCTTGGCCATGACTATAAAGGCCCTTTAGTTCCACCCACACATCACCAATTTAGATGTATTTGATAATCTCTATTGCATTTAAAACGGCGGAGAATCCACAGAGAAAAATACATATCAAAGGGCTGAAGCAAACAAGGATGAAATTCCCTGATTCCTCAGAGCACTGTAGGGAATACAAGAGGAACGCTGTGTGAAGCATGCTCTCCTTCTTCACAATAAAAAGACAATCAGAGAAAATGGGACCACAGATGTTACAATTAAAGCGACCTTCAACTGTGAATTCCATTCTCACTTTGATTTCAATTACACCCTTTGCTCACAGCAGCAGGCATGCTGATATTCTTTTTTTTTTTTCTTCCATATATAATATGCCAGGCACGTGCTTCTGATCCCGGCACATGGAAGACTTTGCCGTCTCCGACAAACAAACACGCCGTGTAAACAAACAAGCAAGGCCATGAGAACTCAGACAATATCTCACAAGTACTTTGCCATGATTGTTTTTTAACACAAATCAATTCGCCGGTGAGAGGAGATGAGCATCGGAGCATCGGAGCGGCCGAGCCGAGCGCGACTGGGAACCTCGCCCCCCCCCCCCAAAAAAAACTAAAGTTAAATAAGCCAGGAGACAGAACAGAGCGGCTCTGTGCGGCTGGCAAGTGAGTAAGAACCAGAAACAGAAGCAGGCACCAGAATGTCTCCTGGTTATACAAGTGGCTGCTGAATGACACGCCGAGCGAGACCTAATCCAGCCTGCGAACACAATGGGGGCCTTATGATGTGAGTCAGGCTCATGGGTGGGTATCACTGACAGCACTGCCCACTGGCCGGCCGCAGGACACTGGGCACCGAGCACCGGCCGGCCATGGAGGGAGTGGAGGGAACGGGATGACTGGGCAGGGACGCCGGTCACCTTCCGCTCCCTGGGGACACGTGTGGAGGTGAAAACACACCCACACGCTTTCTGAGAGGACACGCAACGGTACACGTGTCCCACGGATACACATACACACCTACACACAGTTAGCCTGTACTTACAGAATGAATGTCTGGTTGCAACGCTTGGTCAGCTGTGCCCACCATGACTCAACTGTGGCTCAGTAGAACACTCTTTGTGCATGTGTGCGTGTGTGTGTGTGTGTGTGTGTGTGTGTGTGTGTGTGTGTGTGTGTGTGTGCTATGGTCTTGTAATACTGTGATGCAGCAGCTTCACACTCAGCGTCATTGACACTCCAGTAAAGGCAGCTTAGACACTGACGCACAGTCTCTAAAGTACAGTGCTGCCGGTGCTTACGGTTAAACGCCGATGTTACGTCACTGAAGCGACAAACTGTAGAAGTTTGCTAACATCGAGAGAAATATTGTTCACAAATCCACGATGTTGTAGTGGAAACCTTGGGGACGTTTGATTGTTTGTCGACGAGAAGCAAACTGTGGGTTTGTGTGAGCCCCCGCAGTGGGTGATTCTAGAGCAGACCCTGCTGCCATGTTATGAGTAATGTCACTGCCAAATGAGTTGGCACTGATCTCAGCAGATCACACAGAGGACAGCTCTGTATTTCTCTGCTATTGTTTACAAGGCTGTCAACCCCATTTTGTATTTCAGACCTAAATTGTGCCATTAACCTCTTTCTAACACACACACACACACACACACACACACACACAAACACAGTGAGAGAGAGAGACAGATGCCTCTAAGCACCGCAGTCTGCTGCTGACGAAGCACACCAACCTCAACACAACTACTCTTAAGTTTGTCCTTCATTCTGTGTGCACTTATTTGATCAATTTGCACATTATTTTCATTTTCTGCAATTTCACCCCGCTGAATGTGAAGAGGACGGCTTATTTACAATCTGAACTGACCGCAAAGAGCCGATCAAATCTACATCAGTGCGTATGTGGGATAGAAAGGATTTGGCGTATGGACCTGCGATGATCTCCCTGAGTTTGGGGTCCAGGTTGACGGTGCAGGGCAGGAACATCTCCACGTCTTTGGCGGTGAGGACGGGCGTCCTGGAGGAGAGGAACACCTCGAAGCTGCGGATGTCACCGTCGATCTCCAGCAGCGGCTCCACGTCCTTGGTGGTGGGGATGTTCTTTGAGATTCTTTAGAAGGGGAAAGAGAAAGAGTTGCCTTACAAATACATAAATACAATCCCTTGATCTTTAGAATTTAAGCAAACACCTCAAATCTACTCCAATAAATAATCAGAAAACGATGCAGCTGGAGTCTATAATTATTCATCGGGGAAACTACAAATACAACATATGAAACAGTTCACACGGCTCCGGAACAGTGGATTTATAGTGCAAAATTCAAGGCATGACATTCTGATGAGAAGAGAAAAGAGGAAATAACAAGCAGCACTGTTAAGATTGAGGAGATATGCAACGGTCATCATCATCATGAGAGCAGAGATAACTGGATTTGGAGAAGGCCCGATAGTGACAGGGGTATGTTCGAGGACAGATAGAGCGAGGGATGTTATCTTTTCTCAGCAGAGGAGGAAACCTGAGAAGATGACAATCAGGGGTAATTTAGCAAGCGGCAGACGGAAGAGCGTCACGATGCCCCGCTGCGGTTAATATGATGTTTGTTATCACAGGCCCCAAAGTAAACAAACACCATGTTGGGAGATTGTTCCATTTTTGCATGATAAAGTCGTTCCTATCTACACAACGCAAAATAAACAACCCAAACCTCACGCTGGATTAATAACGTCAGATTTCATTTCGGATTTAAAGGCGGTGTTTAGAGGGAAGTTTAAGAAGGGATGATCTCCTAACTGCACAAACTTCTTCAGAACCAAACCTCTCACACATGATGTCATACTGAACTAATACATCTTACTGCGGCGCTACCAAAGCTGAAACAACACAAACTGAGAACAACGTGTTTTCAAGCTAAAAGATCCAATTTCAACCAGTACCGTTGAAAAACAAAAACGAGTTTCATCCGTGTTACATGTCGCCAAGACTACGGGAGGACGCAAACGCTAACAACCCGGCAGCAATCAGTGCGTTAATGCCATCATTCAGACGTGAAAATATGAATCTGGGAGTGACTTATGACGACAGCCATTCATCACCGGAATGTGCTGCCGTTATCAGATGGAGGAGGAGACTCCGGCAGCAGGCAGCAGACATTTCCTTATCTCTGCCTCCATTTCTCATTCGATCCCGTCGTCACTTTCTCAGAAAACGTCTAAGACCTTCCCTCCTTCCTCATCAAACCCCCCTACACTTACCCTCCTCTCCATCCATCATCCGTTGTGTAAGGCTGATATGCTGGGTTGGGGACGCTGGCCTGTGAGCCGGGTACTTCCCTGGCCTCGGTCTGTTTTGGTTAGCGGACAGAGGCTGGTCTTTCTCTCCCCCGCTTGATTGGATGATTAGTACCATCGCCGCAGCACGCTAAGCTAAGCCAGGGTGGGGTCAGCATGCGTCCAGGGCTCAACAACCCTCGCTGTTAACTAACCTAATCTAGTTATCATACTGCCTGAAGTCAACCTGGAAGTGTCCCAATCCAATAATAAAGCTCCAACACGTCAGCGGCAGGTGGACAAAGCTGAGCCTGACTGGAGTCCTTCACGGTATACATTATGTCTACTTTTGGTATTTTGTGGGCTTACACTAAATGAACAGGTTGGTATCTGGTGTCCTGCTCAAGGACATTCTGACAGGACAGATGGCTGGTGATGGACGCATCTGCTGTTTCAGGGCTCAAACCTGTGACCTTGCGGTTACGGGATGTTCCTTCTACCCACATGTGTGAGTCTGGCCAGGAGTACAAGGGGAGGCGGTATCCTTGAGAGTGGCATTTCTGACACGGAGAGAAGTTACAGCCAGGAACTTCAATGTGGAGGAAACTAGCTTCACTTCACCATCCGTTTACCTCCCAAAGCAGATGTCATTTCTCAGCACGGCGGTCCAGGTGGGTCTACGTAACCTCAAACCCGCCGTACCAGCAGAACCGCCAACGTGGAGAGAGAGACAAGAGGAGACAGACAGGGCCTGGGATGAGAGGGAATCTGCTGTGAACAGACACTGAGGCACAGCTGGGCTCCAGCGGACAAAGACCTCTCAGTGTCTTCCATTAGAACCTTTAACCAGACCCGAAAGGTCGAGGAGGCTCCATGTTGGCACACAGATGAGC